>NW_026857230.1:0-27095 GCF_026571515.1 Ruditapes philippinarum
GCCCCCGTGTATGATTTGTAGTGGCTGATTTTGGTTGTTGTTTTTCATAATTTTATTTCTTCTCTCAATTTGAAGATTTAAAAGAAAATGACTAGACAATCTAAATGTATTTAAATATTCTCAAAAGTTATGTTATAATGTGATTAAAAAGTGATTTTTGTCATGCACCTTAGATGAACCTTTAAGTGGCCTTCATACAAGAATATATATTAAAATAAAAAAAACAAACATACTTTTCTCCTATGATCCTTCATTAACGTGAGAATAAGGCACCAGTAAAACGCCATCTCAAAAGTATAATACCAAAATACATCATTTGATACATGCTGAAAAAATTAAAACGACGAAACATAAAAATTCACAGTGAAATTGTAAAAGTTTAATTGATATTATTTTATAAAACAAACATTTAAGTTGTAAATTCATACGCTATTGTAAGAACATATAGTTATGTAAAAAAATGACATTAATTTACATGAACCAAAAATCTTATTGAGGTAAACCATTTTAAATATGAAAGTACATGGCAGAATATGCAAGAAAAATTATCTGACATATATCGGCAAGCCTGATAACGCCAGATGGGCGGGGTACCCTCGGGACGGATATTTCGATCCGAACCGTTAAAAATGACAGATATTATTATTCGTCTTTTAAGATTTTTAATGCTATTATAATTTTCCTGGGCGTCGTCGCCATCATCTTTGTTGTCGTCGATGTCATCATCATCATCATCATAATCGTAAAAAATTGCGACAATAATACTATTATGATAATAATATGATAATTTTGATGATGATAATGATGATGATGATGATAATAATAATAATGATGATAATGACGATGATGATGATGATGATGATGATGATGATGATGATGATGATGATCACGATAATTATTAAATGATCGACTATGAGATATGTTTAGCAAAACTTACTGACTTAGGCCATGTTAACCAGCATTCTTTAGTTGACCAAAACCAAGGCTTCTGTAATATAGAAATAACATTGTTACCATAGAAACGTGGAATTTAATAAGTAAACAAATTAATAACATTTCTTTCAAGTTGCTTGATAAAACAAACTCAGACACCTCTGTAAAAGTTAGTTTTCGAATAGTGAATTACAAACAAATGTAATTAAATTTAACCTCAAACCTGTTGAAGCAGAAAGTGGTCACCCTTTGTCACCAGTATAGACCCAGGCAAGCCTGCACATCCATGAAGTCTGACCAGGGTTCATACTGTTGGCAGCTCAATTTTTGTATTTTGATATTAAAGTCCCTTACACTTCGAATAGACTGTTTTAAACTTAAAGTGGGGCCATTCCATTTCAATCAGTGCACCACATATAATACAAGAATGAGGTGTATATGCAGCAACAATTATCAAACAGCAGTACATTGCATCTCATTATAACAGGGGTAAAACGAACAAGAACATAAAAATTTAATTTCATGCAGTTATTTATGTAATTTTTCTCTCTCTGCATAACCGAGCTTTAAAAGTTTGTTAAAGCTGCACGCCTCCAGATGAGCAAAGATATTTCGATAAAATCAAACCTGAGAAAAATGTACTAAGATTTTAGAAAGGTTTAAAGATTCAAAATTCTAGTAAAAAATACCATTCTCCTACGCAGTGATCTCCCCTTATCAGTACAGAGATCTCTGCCATCACAAACATTGAAATATCAATATTTGGATATTTATATTTTTTAGCTTTTTAATTTATTTTTCATTATTTTGTATACTTTTGATAATTTTTTGATAAAATATAACGGACGAAGGTACAAAAAGTTAAAAATAAAACAGAAAGAGAAAAAAGACGTTAGATTTTCTATGTAACGGTCGATATTTACATTTGAATTTCGACGTTACGTCATGTGACTTTCATGATCATGTGACGTCTGTGAAGGCAGTGATTACAATTCTGCCAAGGGAGGTAATCAGTGTGAGGAGTTTGAAAAAATACATGTCATGTGCGATTGATGAAAGAATTTTTCAGTAATTATAATTATATTTTTACTGCGTTACTTAAGGCCCTGTCACACTAGACTGCGCTTTTACTGCGTTTGCACGGCGTTGTTAAATTTAGCAAAGCGCCGCGACATCGCAAGAAAAATCTGATATTTTTGATGACATGGAGACTTCATGGCGTCTTTAGGGCGATCATTGCGTTGCTACGGAGCTTTAACAGCGTTAAAACGCGTTCCTACGGCGTTCTAATTGGCGATTGTCTGCGTTCGGACTGCGCTTCTTCTGCGTTTTATGCGCTTCCACTGCGCTTTCACAGCGCTTACACGGCGCTCTCGCGGCGTTCTCACTGCGCTTAAATCATGCTTCATATACCAGCGTTAACTGGTTCTGAATTGTCGTGAACCTGCTACAACTACATTCTTGCTGCCGTTCATCATCCATGATTAAAAGGAAATTTACTTGCAAACACGTTTTATATATACAGTGGAACCCCACAAAAAGGAATGGACTAAAGTCACAGTGATCTTAATTGCGGATGGTCCTAATTATGGATATAGATATAATTATCAAAGCATATATTTCATGACCACTCTATTTGAATTTTATGTGTAAACATGTTAAAACAATTATATTATAACCTTCATAATTTTTTATATTACTATAAACTGATTATAATTCACCTATTAATTAAAGAAATATTTTTTCACAAAATAAAATTGCAGAAAATAGCATTAAATCACTCTGGAGTTTATTTTCTTACATTCATTCAATTTTCTAATCATAACAGTTGAAACACATTGTTTCATCAAAGTGTCATGCTTTAGAGAATTCAAGAAGATGAATAAAAATAAACTGGTGATCTGAATAGGTACTGGCTGGAATATCAGTAATCTCAATAGCGGTGACAGATAAATAAAACAATGAATTGGAAGTGAAACTGGCAGTCTTAAAAGTGGATAAGTGTAGTGGTCTTAATTGTGGATCTTGATACCATTAACATAAAGAACAGAAAATTCCGTTCTTTTAAAAATTGGTCTTAATGCAGGGGTGATCTTTATTCCAGAGTGGTATTAAGTAGTGATTTTACTGTGCTGTATTCTGCAATTTCAGATGAACGCAGTAGAATCGCCTTGAGAACGCAATGGTCGCCGTGACAGTGTCGTAAAGTCGCAGTAAGAGCGCTTTAGAAAAATAAAGCTCCGTACAAACGCCGTGCAAGCGCCGTATACACGTAGTAAAGGCGCTGTAGAGACGCCGCACAATCTCCGTACAAGCGCCGTGGCTTACCATGGCATTCATTCGGCGATCCTTCTGCGCTTTCACGGCGTTCCTGTTGCGTTGTAGGAGATGGTACTGAGTTGCTACGGCGTCTTTACTGCGATACCACTGCGCTTCTATCAGAACGCCGAATGACGGCGATTGTTTTGAGCATGCTCAAAATGCGCGCCATCGGTCGGCGTTCTATGCGATGCCACTGCGATGCTGTGGCGATGCTACGGCGATGTTTGCGATCTTACTGCGCTTACTTCGGCGTTCTAAATTTTCTTTGGACGCCGTGAGAACGCCGCCCTAGTGTGACAGGGGTTTAACGCAGTAAAGGCTATTTTTGCACATTTTGACCTCTTTATAGTAATTTACATAGGTTGTTAGTGCCATTGATAATGTGTAACTTGCATTCTTTTGGTAACTTTACAATATTATACTGTAAAATATATTTTCAAATTTTCATGAAAATTAGCATGAATCTGGAGGCGTGCTGCTTTAAGTACTACAAGAGATACACAGCACGCCCATGGATATGACACTAGAAGAAAAAAAATATGAGATAAGAATCGCATTATAAAAGGCAAGGTTTTTTGTTTTACATGTAGTGACACTTAGAAGCTGTTTCATATCAAATTGGGAGTTGCTTTAACACGGGCAGAATGAGGTAATTATAAATAAAAGAAACGTTAACTATTAAAAAGTTATCATTACAAGGTACTCACGTCCCACAAAACATATAGTCCATATAGGAAAGCTGTACTGTAAAATATGAAATGCCAACTGAAATGAAATAAGAATTTAAAATATGAATTCTAAGCTACATTTAAGGACCTTTCCGGTTTTTCGTAGCGGAACATTTAGCCACACCTTTTCCATTCATTGCAAGTTCAACTGCTCACAAAGGACCTTTTCGGTGTTTACAGTTTAATGTAATTTGGCTAACTTGTTATCCAATCGCTACACTGAGATAATACATAGTCACTGGTTGACCTCGTTCGCACAAAAGAACACGTGCTTTTGTTTGTGATACTGTTTGTGAGCAGTTGACCTAGCAATGAATGGAAAAGGTGTGGCTTAATGTTCCGCTACGAAAACCGGAAAGGTCCCATGTTTACAATTTTGTTTGATTAGATAACAACGCTATCTGACAAACTTCGAAAAGAAACAACGATTTACAATCATTCCAGCAGTTTCTAATATAAATTCCTAAGTAAATGTTAGTGTTTATCCGTGCTGTTCTATAGCGACTGGAGAATGTTTCTAATTTCTGTAGAACAGCTACGGGTGAACACTAACATGTCAAGCTTTATTTGGTCTCATTATTATTCACTTTATTACGTCACTACGCGGTTCTATGAATAGAAGTCGACTATGAACGGAATTCAATAATAATAATAATAATAATAATAATAATAATAATAAAAATAATAAAGCTCCAAATAAATAAATGAAAGCCACACTTGGAAAAATGCTAATGAAGATATCTTTTTTAAATGTGAAGAAAGCAATCTGTAAAACATTTAAACTAGTTTACTGTTTGTACAATTATTATTCATGGCAAATGCTCATATCTACTGTCACATTTTTGAAATCTTATACATGTATTCAATTCACTAACTGGCTTTAATATCCTTGAATATGCCTCTCATTAAACTTTATAAGATCATTGCTTATATTGGTACAGCGAAAGGGGTGGGGATTGCAGGGGGGGGGGGGATATTACCAGCTGTCTTCAAACTTCTTCATGGGAGATGGCGTATCTTTTTGTTTTCTGATACGAAACCATATATCTATCTTCCTCGTTGACATGTCCGTCTGCTTTGAAAGGTTCTGAATTACATTAGAAACAATGTATTTACATAACAATAGTTTACCACTACAGCTGATTATTATAAATGTAGTGATGGGCTACGGAATCCTGAATGTTCCATTCAAGAAAACGTCCGGCGAAATTACATCTCGACAATGCGATATTGCGCTCACCAAAAGAAATATCGCCCTGTCATTTGAAAATGTCGTGTTATAAAGCGCGACATAATTCAATTATCTTGATGAAGCCGCCCGGTTAGCTCGTAGAACGTTGGACTGTGAATCGGGAGACCCGGTTTCGATTCCCGAACGCAGGTCATTTTCGTGTGACTGATCATGAAATCCTTTCTACGGTCATTCGCACTGTACCTCTGCTCTGGTATGTACAGAAGTTTCAGTTCCTTGCGAAAGTGGAAGCAGCTAGTACTGGTAATCTGCTTGACAGCCTGCCCAGGAACGATGCGGTGGTTTGCCCTGGTAAATTCAATGTGGCTTACTGTCGTATCCAGAGTGAAAACTACCACCACTGTCGAGCGTCGTATCGCATTGTTGCGCTATCACTTCGCGTTGCCATAATTACAACTTTAGACACTTTTGGCTATTCGCATTATGTGTCACTTCGCATTTCCGTGTATCAACCTTTAAATCTGACTTACTACGTCATAAACGGCATGATCAGGATTCCGTAATAATCAGTTTGCGTATTTTACGAAATTCTGCATAATACTGCTATCGTTACTGTCCACATTTTTTTCCAGACAAAACATGTGTAACGATCAAGTAAATATAAAGTTGAAATTTTTGATATCATGACTTATGTTACTTACTTTTATCAGATCAGGACCTATCGTTTTATTTTGTTTATATGCCGTTTCTAGCACGGCGTTTTCTGTAAGTGGGCGTGGTTTACGCCTTGATACGCCAAGGTGATACCCCAAAGGTTCAATAAAAAGTCTGAAAAACACAAAATGAATTTAGTGTCTTTATTGGTTTATATCATTTCTGATATGGACGGACATTCATTTACAATAATTGACATTACGTAAGATAGCTAGCTAATTTCATCATATGAAAATGAATACCCCTTAAAAGATCAAGACTATGTGAATGTGTATTGATTTGGATGAAAATACATTTCTTCTTATACCAGTCATCACGCCGCCGTACGAAATATATATGAATGCTTGGGGATTAAAATCAATTTATCTTTAAACGACGCGATACCTTCTATTAAACCTTTTAACAATAGAAGGGCGAAGCATGAGATTTTTGACAAAATCTCGCATGTCACAAACAACCGAAGATTCAAACAGGTATTGTTTGGTTTTATTAACCTGTCAATTCCATACTAATTACACGGTCAATGCACAAAATATATTAATCTTCGAAAGATTTTCGGTAATTTCCGTGAGATGTACTCAGTGAGATTTGATTAAATATAATTTGTGCCTATGGAGCAATTATACTGAGCGGTATAGCGGAATAGGGTAAGCTACAGGTTAATGATTTATAAGTGTCCTAATTGTTGTGAGATCGAGACCGTGTACCTCCAATGTTTTTTTGTTTTTTTTTCCTTCTTCTTCTTCTTCTTATAACTATTTTCAACATTATCGGAACTATATTTGCTTGTTATGTTGTTCGTTTTGATTTCATATGTTTAGCGATTAAATTCCTTTTAAATAACATGCTTTCAGAATTAAAATTTATAATGAATTCGGATTAAAATTAGAAAATGCCATTTCAATGGCGTAAAACACAATACAAATTGAGACAATATTTCTTAGTTGATTCATATATGTGTAGACAATATTGGAAGCACTCGGCCATTTTCATGAAAATATACTGCAAAAATAAAGAAAAAGAGTAGGCCTTAAAACAACGGCAAAAGTAGGGATCGAACTACATACCTATATTAGACATATATTAGACAATCACTCTACCGTCTCTGCTATCGCGGATTTGACATGGCCTATGCATTAAGCTGGTGTGACTTTTCAAAACATTAGTTATTTACTCCATATTAATTCTCGTAAACGACACGGACAGAACCGAAGTGAAATCGAATATTTAAATGAGTGCTATAATGTATTCAAAATTGACAGGTCAATAAAATCAGACTATACAAACAGGATATTGAACGATCGAGGCATACTTTTCATGAACTCTTTATATAAACGTCTTAAATTTGATTCTTTAAAACTGTAATTTTTGTACATTTCTCGAGGTGTCCCGCTTTAAGGAAACTCTGTGGCTTTAGTGCTGAGTTGAAAAGCAGTGCAACTGTCATTGAATTTGAAAAGAACGTTATAAGTTATATTTACCGCTCACATTAATGCACTTCTATTAATCGCCACATTTTTGTTAAACATAAAATTGAGTGTTCATTCATATTCGTTTATTCAAATTTTATTTTCGTAATAAATCCCGAAATTTTAGATCTTAAAACATGCGTGACATTATGCCAATTTTACTTTGACAATCTGAGATTGTTGATTATAGTTGTTTATTTAAAGATGATTTTCATTGTATCAATTAAATGGTTATTAAACATTATTTCCTCCATGAAAAACTTTTAATGCAAGCACTGCAAATGAAAAGAAAATAATAATAATAATAAAATGCATGCAGCTTGAAATCTTGGCAAGTCAAATTTCACGTAGAATAAGAAAACAATAATAACTAAATGCTTACTTTTTATTTATATATCTTATTCCAAGAAGGGCAATGCCAAGTATAAATGACCAGTGTAAATCACGAACTTGTGGATGGTATATACCCGAGCCTGGGTGATTCTGCAAGTCCTTCCATCCGTATCTTGGCCCAGTAGAATTTACCGGGAACCAAAGATCTTCGTCCCACACCCATTCAAACATACCTTTAATAAAAAATTAGTCTACCTTTTACTAAAATTAAACATAACTGCTTAAAACAGAATAAAATGTGTGTTTAAAATACAAAAAAGTTTTCTCACTTATCACTGGTAACATGTAAAACACTTTTTCAGCAGTAAGTAACTCTGAAAGATCTTTCATGGCTCAGAAATGCTATCATTTTGGTTCCTCAAAAACTATTAATTTTTTGGACAAAAATGATTTCATTCATTATTTGAAGAAGAAGAAGAAGAAGAAGAAGAAGAAGAAGAAGAAGAAGAAGAAGAAGAAGATGAAAGTTCATACAATAGATCATTTTAACATAACGTACTTATATATATTTTCCTGTGTAAAAACTGTACCAGCTTTGATGATAAAAAGAGTCTCATCCGAATTACTGATATAGAACGTAAGTATTTATCTTGCATTTCTTTCGTTATATCGTTTATCGCATACTATACATGTATAAGTAAACCATAATACATGTACTGATTAAAGATAAAACAATTTAGACATTCGCACCTATAAATTTTAATCTCACTCTGTTATAAAAGTAATACTAATACAAATAATAAAAAAAATGATAATAATAATAATAATAATGATGATGGTGATGATGATGATGATGATGATGATGATGATGATTATAAATTAATAGTCAATTTAATTCATTTAATTTAGCAACAACAACAAATGTCGATTACAAAGTATATTCACTGATATGATGAAAACCCAGCGTGGTACACCGGTGCACCATACAGAATCATTTACCTGGTGATTTCAATATATTACGGAGGCATATAGTTGACATGTATCATCACGTGCCAGAGTTAAAAAATCATGTTAGATAACTCTTAAGCGGTAAAATTTTGCTGTTTGCATTATCTTATGATTGATACTAAAAAGTTCTATCTAAGCATGTCTTTCTTATCTCATGGCTACGAGAAGCCCTTTGTTTTGATCCTATGACCAATAGTTAACTTTAAACAATATCATCTTATGACTGCAAGGAATTAGGTAATATTTAGTTTTCTTTCTTTGCTCATCATGTCGTGGCTGCACGCTAATTGATGTCCGTTTTATTTCGTTTTTTTTTCTCCTAAGATATTAGATAACAGTTTGCATTTTTGTCATCTCTTTTTCCATTTTTATTTTGATGATGCGATGATAAAAAAAACTGTCCGCATGTGTCCTATGTGCTTCCGTAAGTAGTATTTGATAGATAGACCAGCCTGCGCATCCGTGCAGTCTGATCAGGATCCATGCTGTTCGCTATCAGTTTCTCTACTTGTAAAAGAGTTGGTAAGCGAACAGCATGGATCCTGATCATGCGCAGGCTTGTCTGGATCAATGCTGGTCGCAAACGCATTATGTTGGTTTTGTCGTGGCGCGGCTCATTATCTCTGGCCGTTTTCATTGATTGATTATTCAAGTGCCAATCTATTCCCACACATGCGGTAACCTCAAGT
The DNA here is from genome assembly GCF_026571515.1 of Ruditapes philippinarum. Classification (NCBI taxonomy): domain Eukaryota; kingdom Metazoa; phylum Mollusca; class Bivalvia; order Venerida; family Veneridae; genus Ruditapes; species Ruditapes philippinarum. Next base: position 9,389 of record NW_026857230.1, read on the forward strand.
ATTCAGTAACTTTACATTTAATCAATTTTGTTTTCAATGCTATATCTACTTAGTATGCAATATGAATAAAACCAAATATATCGAATGAGTCTATCTGCAAATAAATCACAAAAAAAGCATTTTATGTACATTAAATTATGATAATAAATCAATTAAAACAGCAGGACATAAAAAACAATCAATTAAAATATGGCATGGGAAAGATCCAGAAACACTTGTCTGTTACATTTGTTGGCAAAACGTAACCTGACATAAAAATAAGACCCTGCCCATTATAACTAATTTTTGTTGTCAGCTACGGATTAAGTAGAAATCAAATAGGCTTTATTCTATATTCAAATTTCACCATTTTCATATTTAGTTTATCAAAATTTCATTTAATTCGAATGTGCTGGAAGCTATACGCGTATTGAAACACTCTCAAATCCGTTTCTGCTAAGCAATGAATGTAAAGCTTCTTGCTCAAGAAAACAACGGCTTACTCCTTTCAGGGCTTGAACCCACGTGGTCAGCAATCCTTTGATTGCTAATACGACGCGTTAACCACTCGGGCACGCCGCCACACACACGCACGCACGCACACACACAAAAACACACATACACATGCAGTTGAACCCGATAGGAAATAATGTTGGACCCAATTTATTGTTTTTGTCATGCTGGCAGGTGTGTCAGAATTTCCTGTTGACTTTTAATTGTTTTGTGCTCTTTTTAGGCTTAGGTGTTTTAGGAGGACAGGACCTATAACCAAAGTAATGAAGAGGGGACGAAGATACCCGAGAAGAATTCTCTCTACACATCAATTTTTTGTTTGGATATCCTTGACAATGAACGGAACAGGCTTTCAACGGTCAACAATTTTGTAAAAGCTCTTAACATCTTCTACAAGTACTCTCTCATTCAGTTCCAGCTTTTGATAACCTAGAATTTCTTTCATAGGCCTCTTTATTCAAAGCTGCATGTTTCCTTGCAAGATCTTCATTAATTGATGGTATAGTTTTATTTTCCAGCACCATATGGGGTTGTAAAACCTTTCGTTCCTAGATCGGTATACAAAAAGGCATCAATTGGAATATCTGGAAGAAAGTATTCCCTGTGAAGCACTAAAATCAAGAGAAATACATGGAAATTGCATCTTGGTTTGTTTGAGTCTATACATCAGATTCTGTAAATGAGGGATAATGAAAGGTGCAACATCCCTCATGCCCCGGCTTGACCGGTACTATGAACACCTAAAACAACATATACTGCCAATATTGACAATCTTGGATGTTTACGTTCTTGAGCAGAAACCACTTCTTTCACGTTCTCATGGCACTGGACACTTATCATATTGTGAATCTGAGCTTTTCTCAACCTTTCAAACGAATGGATTATGTTAAAACACTGCTCCTGGGGCTATAGAGGTCATACAATTTTTCCGAGGGTATGAGCTCAACCGCTAGTTTTGCTTTACGTTTTGATATAAGCACTTTTAGGTTACATCTACATTAACTTTGAGTTTATTCTCTTTAAAACTTATTATGTAGTGCTACCAGTCATCTGTTGCTTGCTGCATAAAGATCTTGTTGTGGGATAAACGTATGCTAACAGGTTATGATTAGTTGTCATCACAAATTGTTTCTGTAAAGATTGTCATGAAACTTCTCCATCACAGTCCATTTCAAAGTCCAAACCTTCAATCTTGAACTGAATAACTCACTTTATAAGGCTTTAACATCTTAATGGTATATTATGGTATTCAATGAACAAATGTATGCGCTCTCAATTTTTTTGTAATGTCATATGATTTTTAACGGAAAAACTGGTCAAACTTTGCATATGCTAAATCCGGGAATGTGGTGAGTTAGATGTTTAAAAGGCTTTGTCTTGAACGTCAACAAATTCCGATTTGATTGGAGAAGCATCTAATTTCTTTGACACATTTCTACCCTTACTTGCTAGACCATTTGTCTCTTAAGTAACTCATTAATAGGTGCATTGGCTCTCCATACCTTTTATGAAAAAGACAACAAAGCCATGAATCTGACGTAAGTAGGTTCGGGTAATTTGGTAACAACATATGTCTATACAAGGGTCTGTGGAAACATCAAACTGACTGAGCACATGGCCGAGATAGACAGCACACATTCTAAAAGCTAACATTTAGAGTATTTTGATGGTAAAAAACACATCTAATTTCATAGACTGACTGGAAATGAACAACACGTTCCTGTGTAGTTAAAGAAAAACTCAGGATCTCAAATAAATTATGAGACAGTCTCGAAGGTGCAAGTCGCCCATGAATCTTTGCCACGAGATGTTTCAAGGTTGCTGGAGAGAATGTGAGCGAGCTAAAACCTCATTCTACTTCATTTGAGATTGGGGCCTTATATCTCTCATCACTCCAATCTTATGCGCTGTCTCACCTCTTCGTACATGCCAGATGGATACCCTCAGGATTGTTGCTTCAAGGACGATGGCCTATAAAGTACGATTTCATTTAATCAAGGTCTGGCTTTTTTCAATATGGGTAAACGCTGAAGAAAGCACATGGTTTCCTGTGATTCAAGACTTCTTTAAAGCCTGTCATGGACATATTTAAAAAAAAAATCGTCTATGATTCATTGCGTAATAATTGTTTAATTATTAAACATATCAATTGTTGAATTGTATATCACTTACTTTTTATATGTTTATTTATTTGCCAAATTTATTTATAACATTATGCAAATTTACACTTTGATGTTTATTAACATCAAAATATTTCATTTATATGAGAATGTTCCGTGTCTTTAACTTCCATATGTACGATATTTTCTTTAAAGCGCAAAGATTTAATTTCACGTTAAGTACTTAACATTAACTAGCATCCAATTGGTGTACGTATTTCACGAGTAAACGTTTGAAAATAAACATCATCAACAACAAATGGTATAGATGAAATAGTCCATGTATGTGCATGAATGTAGATCTATGTATATATCAAACATTGTAACGCTTCAAGAAATCTGAAACGAATAATAAAAAATGATTTTTTATTAAGTGAAGTAAAACTGTTGTAAAACTTACATTACCTAGTGTTATAAACTATCCAATTATATGTACCTCTTGTTTGACTTACACTGCAGCTTAAATTTAAATTTAATGTGTACATGTACATTGAGATATGTTGCATACAGATAACATATATGTGTACGTGTCCATATTTGAGCACAGTATGATATAGTTAGTTCACAGTTAACAAATAGATTATAACTTAACATAAAATTAAAGCGATAATGTCGCAGATGATGCGAATTTAGACACGAAAAGTTAACTTTGTTTGGGGTAGGGGGTGTTCAAATTATTTATTGCGGAGGTGGTTAAAGTCATTATTAATCGATATTTATAGAGTGATTATATTTACGATTCGCTTTTTTTCATTTATTAGTATGCTTTCATTTATTCATTTTAGTTGAAGTTTTTTGTTGTTGCGACACTCACACCCTGATTATTGGAAATGTTGCACATTTTCAACAATTAAATGTTTCTTGCAGTATTTATTGAGCCTATTATATTTCAACATTTTTCAACTATTAACTCAAGTCCGCCGTGGTCGCAGAGCAGAGGGAATTCCTTAAAAAGCCATTTTTTCATATCTTTTTATGGCAATCTTGGACACAAAACTATAAAAGCATCTTTTGTCGTTTTCGTTTTTTTGTTGTTGTTCAAGGCTATTTATACTTTTTATTTTTTCACAGTCAACTAATCAGAATTGTCTAATTTTTGCGACGTAAAAAGGGTTATACAAAGTATCTCTTGTTTTTTTTTATTAGTAGGCATCGATAAACCAATTTCAGATGTGTGACAATGATAAAAGGACAGTGTTATTTGACTAATGATGGCGCAATATAGGACAATTTCATAGTTATAACTATTTGACACTTTATTTCGCAGTCACGGCTTGGTTTTCGTGGGAGCATTTAAAGCTTGAACAGTACTGAAACCTTAGTTTTTCCGGTTTATCTTGCAATGAATATCAGTTAAACAACATGTACAACGACCACTTATGTATAACTAAAAAAACTTTGAAATACGAACATGGTAAAATATCATTGAATATTGGTTTAAACTAATTAAAATAGTAACTTAATTTTAAAACGTGCGTGTTGCTGGCATACAGGGTTCTTCAGAACACATGTTATTTAAAAAATGAATACATTTTGATGCGTAACGCAAGAGCATATAAAAAATAAAATGTACAATATAAATGAAGTGTAAAAATTAAGACATGCACGATAGTCTTCTTAGCTTTTATTTTAGCCTCTGCTATTTGGCATTGAGTCACTCTTCGTGCCTTTTCTATATCTTTATTTCATCTTTGCCTCTGCTAAAACACTGGTACTTTTCGTACCAACATTTTAACCTCTGACCATGGTTTTAGTATTTCACGAGGAAAAAAAGGTCGAAAATCAATATAATTGATCGATGAAACAAACCATATATCTCATTAAAGTGACTCAGAACCATAAGCAAGGGACAGAGTCTATTTATCATGCGATAAACCTGATTAAAATTAATTAAAACATTATGCCGTTTATAAATTTATATATTTCTTTAGGATTTTACTGAGAAAAAACCTAAAACTCCGAATCCATCCAAAAATTTAATCAAAGCTTAGCTTCCAGCTTTCTACAAAATTTATCTATCAGGGCTAGAATCCAAAATTATTTAGCCAATCAAATCTGATCTTATATAGCGTCAAAACCTTCAATTTTCACGCCATTTTTAAAAAGCAGCAAGAATTGTTTTGAGTGCAAAGATATAATGATGATTAAAATGTTTGTTTTCATGGATTCTTTTCAGTAAATCATATTTACAATGACCTTTGATTTAGCGATTTCATCAGTCCTGTTTACTCTGAAGTAAGTTTTCGTTTGGTTAATTAACATAAACGACATATGGTTCTGTGCATTTCCCCCCTTTTTTCCGGTCATTTCATCCTTTCCGGTATTTAGTGTATGCATTTACTGTATTTTCCGGGATCGTATAAGATAATAGAGGAAAAAACTAACTATCTATATTTGTGTTGATTATTGTCGTAATGAAAGGCCATTAAACGTTAAGTTTTTTTATTGTATGTTATGAAAGTTAAATTGATTTAACTTAGGATATAGATATATTTAGAGCTATTTATTATCAAAATCACAATACTTATCATTTATGCCTAATTAATTGGAAAAATCAAAGACTATATTCTTGAATTGGTAAAATTCCGGGATCCCTATATGTTTTTATACAATCCCAGCTTTTCACCTAAAACAATATTCTTGAACTGTCCAATTCCTGTGATCTCTATATTTTTAATATGATCCCGGCTTTTCTGAAAACTATATTCTTGAACTGGTCAATTTCCGGGATCCTGTATTTTTAATCGGATCCCGGCTTTTCTGGCTGAATTGATTGACAACTTGTGTTTACTTTAGGACTTGTATCTGTCACTTATTCCAAAACTAAACAAGCAATTATCATAGTATTGCAAGCAATCCATAAGTCCCCTACCGGTTAAAACCCCATCAACATTCTGAAGGGCCATTCGCCATTCAATAGTGTTTCAATTTTTCTCTATTTTAAGTTAATTTGTTGGAAAAGTTCTTTAAAAGTGATCACAGGAAACAGTTTTATGAACAGACAGACAGACGGACTGAAGGACACTCTAAAGTTAATATTTGAAACATCCCTGTTACCAAAATATAACATTTTAAAAGCAAAATTCTTAAAGAGAGATAACTCTTGAATTAAAGATGCAATTTCATAAAAATTTCAGCTTCTTTTTGACTAATCACAAATATTGTTATATTTGCCATGTTTTAAGCCTATTTGTTGCCAAGGCAACTGATATTTTTTCAAAATAGGAATAACAGATAAGACATGCATAATCTCAAGACTGCTATCTACCCATATGTCAAGTTTCATAAAAATATTTCCAGTACTTTTTGAGTTTTCACTGGATTCAGTTTATGTGTAAAATTTGCCATATTTTCAGTCTATGTGTTGCCATAGCAACCAGAATTTTTAACATAGGAAGAAAAAGAAAAAGACGTGCATAATCTCAAGACTGCCATCTACCCATATGTCAAGTTTCATAAAAATATTTCCAGTTCTTTTTGCGTTATCACTGGATCCAGTTTATGTGTAAAAATTGCCATATTTTCAGCCTATTTGTTGCCATAGCAACCAGAATTTTCATCATAGGAAGAAAAGAAAAACACGTGCATAATCTCAAGACTGCTATCTACTCATATGTCAAGTTTCATAAAAAATATTTCCAGTACTTTTTGCGTTATCGCGGGATCCAGTTTATGTGTAAAATTTGCCATATTTTCAGCCTATTTGTTGCCATAGCAACCAGAATTTCCAACATAGGAAGTAAAGAATAAGACGTGCATAATCTCCATACTGCCATCTATCCATATACCAAGTTTCATAAAAATATTTTCAGTACTTTTCAAGTTATCGCGGGATCCAGTTTTGTGGACGGACGGACTGACGGACTGAAAGACAGACGGACGGACGGACAGACGGACGGACAGACGGACAGACGGACGGAGGGTAAACCTCAAGTCCCCTCCGGTAAACCGATAGGGGACTAATAACATATTACAACTTAACTATGGGTTCGATCCCCGGGAGATGCTTTGGTAGTTTAGCGCGGAGGAAGGTAGTCTAGTACTGGTGTAACTCTCCAGGAACGATGGTTAGGAAACTACCCGCCTATATGACTGAAAAACTGTTGAAAAAGGCGTAAAATGAAACAAACAAACAAACAACTTAACTTCGTATAAAGAGACATTTTTATAAATTCTACTTATTTTTTTTTCTGGTCAAGGTCAACAGGCCATATATTAAATGTGCATAAACATAGGACCTTAATTCTATCTGTTTACATGCATCTTCATATATACTCATATTCCTCTTTGTTTAACTGAGAGAACTGGCTTCCTTAACTTTATATGTCACTTTTATTTTGATGTTCGCTGAAGTCTTTTCAGCTAACAGAACTGTCATTTTTACATTAAAACACGCCCCTGGAAAGAAATTACGAAGCGAGTCGCTACTAGCTTTTTAAAAAGCTAACCTTGTCTATTTACGGCAGATTTTTGTTTCTCTAGAGAATCAAAGCACGAAATACTGCATTACGGTACCTTAAAAACGAGGCGTATGTTTTACTAGTTTATGAAACGAATCAAATACTTTTAAAGTGTATTGGGAGTTGATAAACACGTGGCTATGATATCTCAAAAAACTCGATGATAAGCATTAAAACTCAAGTGAGTTGAAACTGCAAATCATCCGTGTTATTGTCCAGAGTGAATTTTTCTTTCATTGATTGTAAAGTGCGTCCATTAACTGTCAGTCAATGATAAAGTGCTTCTGATAATGTAACTAGAGTGATTTCCCTGATTAAACAAAAACAAAATGTTATATGTTTCATAAATAGGTTCGAATGTTATCCTGATAAAACTGCAAGCTGTTAAGAAGAAACCGCAACAGTTTTTATCCCTTAAACAACCAGGGGCCCAAACATGAATTGTCAAATGCGAATAGTCACGGTTATATCTGATTTGGTCCACATGGCAAAAATATGGCAGATGCCCCTTTAAAAAAAATTATGGGGCCAAATTTTAAAGGGGAAAAAAAAATATAATATAGTTTTTAAATTTAAAATAAGTGCGGGGGTTTAAGATTTAGTTTGATCAATTTTAATTTTCTTAAAAAAAATTATGAAATTTTTTAGCCCCAGAATTAAAATAGCCATTTTAAAAATTTTAAAAAAAGTTTAAAGGCCAATTTTTAACCAAAAATACAAAATTTTTAAACCTTTTAAATTTTCAAAAACATAGGAAAGTAATTTTGAGTTTGCTTTTAAAAATACGCAATTTTTTAAAACCCTTAAATTTTAAAAAATATATGATATTAAATTTAGAATGGAAATTAAGCTTTAAAAACAAAGGAAAAAGGAAACCCGGGGGAAAGGGGTTTTTTTGTAATTTAATTTTCAAAATTTTTGGGGCACGATGTTTTTAAGCCAAGTTCACAGTAAAATTATTTAATATTTTACAAGGTCATTTAATATACATTTCTTTAAAAAAACGAAGCAAACTTTGAAAACAGCACATCATTTTGAATAAGGCTTAATAGCAAAAAAAGTAGCAAAATGGTCAAACAAGTGTTTAAAATGGGTGGGTTAGAGAAACATTTTAAATTATTTTTAGGCCTTTTTTTAAGAGGAATCTATCATTTTACTTGTGTGATTTGTGAGATGATTACTATAATTGGTTCTTTGTTTCAACAATTGTTTCAACATTCACTGGACATATTTTATGACATAATAGATACTTAAGGTTTCTTAATTCTGAAAAAGAGTCCTTCTAATAACCAAGCTTTAGTCCAAAAAATGTATATAACTCGTGCGGTGAATTCTATATAAATTTTGCATACAAAACTGACGCTTGTTGCAAGTATTTTATTTTCTTATAGTGCCCATTTTGAGTGTCTTACCTTACATCAGACTCTTTCGATATTGCATCTGACAGGCAAATTTGGAGACTCATCTTTTCCCTATTCTATGATGGGCAGTTCTTAAAACAGAGAAAAACTAAATAAACTAGAAAAATGTCCTCTAGCAACGGCTCCACTGTATCAGTCTTAACTATTTATGTTCACGAAAGACTTGAAAAGTGTTTAAACACTGAATTGAAATACGGGACAACCTTCTACAGCTGCCATGAGGCACTTTATGCATGCTGTTGCAAAGTGAATGGAAAAGCAGTGATCCCGAGTAAATTATGAAACAGAAATTTATATGAAAATTGCAAACTTGAACATTGGCTGAGTCAGTTTACGAGAAAACCATTGATTGGTTACATTCTATTGAAGACTTACGTATGATGACAATGAAAGGGAGAATGATAAAAGTCATATCCACATGCCCGAACATTGGTTATATTTTCTATGGTTTACATATTTTGACGACAGAGTGATGCTAGGAAAAACGACTTACACACCATACAGTTCGTGAAGACGATGCCTCTTGGTTAAGAGCTTTGTGACATATATTCCTGGCCATATATTCCCGTAAAGAAGAATATCAAAACTAATGTAATGACTTATCCGCCATTGAATCAGACTTATAGTGCTTTACGGTGTCAAAAATGGTGTTTCTTTTACGAAATGCATATACTTACAATTGAGAAAGAACAAATCGCCAATCCAAAACTTGAGCATGCAATGCAGGCCTTTAGGGCTTTTTATCTTATATTAGGTACATTGTCTTCAAACTAAGTAATCGGTTTATCCGCAACAGAAATAGACAATTGTTGTTTCAACGGTTGGCACCAGAAAATGGTGTTTGTACGACACCTCATACACTTGATATACAGAAGGGATAAATCGCCCATCCACTATGCAACAATGACTCGCGGGCATCGTGTGGTCATTTTCTCTGTGTCCAATGAAGAACCTTCAAACTAAAATACTTACCTCATTGATGTCAGAAACAGAAAAATCCTTAGGATCATTTGACTGATTTATCTAAATATTAGAGATTTAATTTTGAAGAAACAACCATGTTTTTTGAAACACATGTAATGCTTGTGTAATACAGACATCGTATCAAGCAATTATGACCTTTTTGTATAGAATTTGCTTTAACACTTTTTATGAGAGAAACAAAGCGAAATGATAGGTTTTAAGTGACAGAGGCAAAAATTTACGAACTGCATGGGACAAACTTTTTTTTAAATTTTACGTTCGCTCTTGATTTATTTTAAATTTTGTCTACCAATGATTGGACTTTGTCAATCAAGCACATCCTATTTGAAATTAAGCTCATATAAAGCGCCATTTCAAGCAGATTCCGGATATATAGGGGTCATGTAAGGGGAGTCATATAAGGTGTAAAGAAAAATTTCGATTTATTTTTTTAACAAAAGCAGCGAGAAAATAAGTTGTTTTAAAGGTGATTCTTCAGATTTGCATTGTCCGTCCGCGTGTCCTTCCGTACCTACAAGAGAATACTACCGAATTAATATGTAACTGATTTCATTTATCCGTAAGCTTGTGTGTGGCTTTATTATTTTTTCATGTGGCTAGAAGAATAATGTGGAGAACAATGGAATATTCACTTATGTTCTGTCTAAATCGACTTAATAAAATGGTTTATAATTACAAAAAGTACAATAAATGAGATCTAAAATAATCAAGAAATGGCCTGTTTGATTTTATTGTAGACTGATTTGTCACGTGTACAAAGGTTTAAATCAGACAATAATCACAGATTAAGCTTGTGCTGATAGCTACCAACTCCAGATTGCCACGTTGCTAGGCTGTTACAAAGCTAGTATTTTTTTCATTAAGCAGAGTTGCTTGGAATGCAACAGGAAATTAATGAACATTTAACTTTGTACGTATTTAATGTTCTACGTGTATTTTACTGGACTCAGAATTCTTCAGATCACTGTAATGATGATTAACAAACAACAAATGAAGGAACAGTAGTCTTATATGACCAGAAACTTCTGTACCATAACTAACAGATGATCGCATATCGCTTTCTTCCAAAAGCCTACGAAACAGCGACAGCTTTAATGCAACACCATGGAAGATTGCATTGACAGTTTTGTATAAAATCAAACTTGGTTAGAAAAAGAATCTAATTTATAACAGCTGGAAAATATAATACAATGAAAATGACATAAGTGATGGGATAAAAACTAAATTGTTTTTCCATTGCGTCCCGTGTAAAGATAAGTTTTTTTTTTAAATGTACTAGTTTGAAGATTAGAATGTTTGATGAATAAAGTGAAGTAACAGACGGCTAATACGTCACTCATCATGGCCATTTTTCAATATCACCGAGGATAAGATTTCTTTTCGGCTTTCGAAATACGCGCTTTTTCTGTTACTTGTCAAAATAAAATGAGCAATATTTTGGGCTTCGACATACATATTTTAGTATGAAAAAAAAAATTAAACAAGAGAATATAATATAGTTGCTTTAATATACAATATATGTAAGTACCTGAATAAGAAATCTACGGAAGCCCATTGAGGCCGTTTTGAGATAGAAGTTAGAAGTTAGATGTTAGATCTTAGATCATAGATCTTAGAACTTATGTCTTAGCTCAGGCTCCATATTGGCGGGAACACGCCATATTTACTGCAAAATGGACAAGAAGATGTAAATGAGATAAGCTCTTTAATTTTTTTTTTTAATTTAAAGAATTGCAGAGTTATAGCTAGAACGTTAAGAGATTTAGTGATTATAAATGGGTAAAAAGAATCAATTTCAATGGGAGGCAAAGGTCGACGAAGCTATCTTCAACAGGCTGGTACAAACTCCATAAGTGGATATTTTAGCCGAATCTGGCTACCAAAAAATCTACGATGAGGGCACAAGCGATGAACCTGTTGCCTATATTTATGTAATTATCAATTATCAAATTTAAAACATTATTTAAAATTGTGTATCTGTTAGTTTTATGATAATTAAGAAATGTCGGTTTTCTAATGTGTTTTAAAATAATTTGATTATTTATCCTATTTCAGAATCTTCTTCATCCCTTTTCCGGACGATGAAAATGGTTTCTAAATTAGTACCTAGGTTTGGAGTTTGGCTGCTTGTTATTACACCAGTAACAAGTGTTGTAATCACATATTTTAGCTGCCATTCCAAGGGGCGCATTTAACAAGACTAGAACCGATCAACTTTGTGTGGCACGCAAATAGTTACGACAAGTTTAAGTCATGTTGATTTTGCATCATCGGAGCGATCTGTACAGTCGACTCATTTTATGGCTCAAACAGTATCAAACAGCGACAACTCGCTGGCAGTGAAAACGTCATACTATCCAGACACATCAGAGGAACTGAAAATCCTCAAATATAACGGCACAGAAAGCGTAACATGGTTGAAAAGTTTGGATTAGAATGGATTAGATCCAAGCAAAACTATACATGTAAGATAAACCCAAGGGAGTTTTTGAAATACCGTTCGGAAGACCTGATACAATATATTTTGTACCTGGAATCTGTGGTGGGCAAAACTTTGGTCAACGTGTTGAACAAGAAGACATATAGATATGACAGAACTTTGTGGATCACTTACACGGCCTCATTAAAACGAAACCGAGAAACTTGTTCGAGTGGTGTCGTCGAATAACAGAAAGCCTTTGAAGCCATTAAACGAATCGTTATTATTGTACCTTGCATTTTTTACAGATGATTGTGGAGCATTTACAATGACTTACAATGAACATGTAATTGGGTTTCGTGTTGGCATTCATAATTATTAATAAGAAATTATATTATTTATTAATTATTATATTAATTATATCATTGATTATATATTATATTCTAACATAGATTTATGTGATTTTAGACCCCCAATATTATCCTTTTGGGTTAATGATGCCTGGATCTTTTGAAAAACCTATTGAACTGTTTCAAGATTACTGTTTATGTGGAACGCCTGGTGTAGTCAGAGCTTCAATAAATGGTCCGATCAAATTGTGTGTCTATTCTACATTTAAAATTTCATTTATGTTCACTTTTTATTAGCGGTGAATTCTTCCGTGTTTCCATTTCTACCAGGTCAAGATCACAGTGGCCACTCAAATAAAAGATAACCATTGCCTTATTTTAACGAAGTGCACTTCTGTATTAATATTTGATGACATTATCAGTGTTTTAATACTGATTTGGGTTACCATGATACATATGTATATTAAAAGTATTGAAATAAAATGCAATTTGCTACAATTTCCTACGGTGACAAAAGTGCATTATTCTGCACAAATGATTGATGGCGTGACTTGTTCTTGGCTTCGAATAGGCCTGCAGTATATTCACATGGACATTTCATTACTGAATAGAAACAATATAATCTAAGTTTATGGTCGTCAAATTGGCAGGGTACCGAATAATGGCTTATCAAGCAATTGTTGTATTACTAGGCTAAGGTATAATACAAGATATAAAACGTGCTCAAAAATAATGAAATAATCCATAGAGATTTTATAAAAACCTCATGCAATTATTGTGGCTATAGTTGCATGTTGCCTTAAATTGCAGTGATGAGGCAAAACAGTTTGCATGCGTATTTTGGGTTAATATGCAGTACGTTTATTGATTTTGTGCGTGCGTGCGTTGGTATGTGTGTGTGTGTGTGTGCGTGCGTGCGTGCGTGCTCTTGTAAGGACCAGCAACTGAGGACATTTGTCAGGAATAACAGCAACGAGTGAGGACATGACCGACAATTGAGCCCATCCTCAATTGACAAAAATATTTTATACTCTAAAAATGCTTATTTTTTGCTAAAACATGTAAAAAAATGGTAATCAAGTTGTGTCCTCGGTTGGAGGTCTCATATGATGGGTGTGTCGGGGCTGTGTGTCGACCTAAAAAAGTAGCCATTTTTGAACTTCCCACTCGGCGAATTATTGCGTCCTCAATTGCTGGTCAGATTTGACAAAACTGGAATACAGCATTTCTATTGGTTGAAATTAATGCCAAAAAATGGGAAATATTATTTAAGCTGTTAATTAGTAGATGTAGACACTTTAAGAAATATTTAAAATCCACTATGAATTTATAAACAGGTAAAATTTGTAAAGGTTATCTGCTTACTTACCGGAAGTCATTTAAAGGAAATTTGGAATCGGACATTTTTACTGCGTGGTACAGTACAGGAATGCGGAGGCAGAAAAAGGTAAAAGAATCTAAATTTTGATGCTATATTACTTCTAATAATTCATTGCAGCTTAATAGGCTTTACAGTTGTACTATTTGTTTTTCTATGCTGTTTAGACCTAAAGTTTAGACAGCCTCAATTGATCATAGTACATGTACAGAAATCAACTCGTACCCAAACCATTTCGTTTTATCATGCCTGTTGAAAGGACTGATTAAAAATTCTTTAAATAAGAAAAAAATATTAAATTTAATAAAATTGAAATAAAAAACAACAAGAATTGTGAATGTTACCGCAGGGGATAGGTAAATTTTTAATTGTCACTTATTTTCGCGATGCCGCTTTTTATTAAATAAAAATTGGAAGCTATGTTTTGTTAAAATGTGTGTATAAAACACTAAAAATGAGTTGATGAATGAAAACTACTGAAGGTATTGTTTACACAATTTGAACGAAGATATCTGCCAGTATGTGTTAGTTAGTCAGGGCTTTTTTTCCTTCTATAGCAGGGGCCGGTATAGGGCTGCTTCCCCAAAGAAAAATTCTTTAAAATCATGCAGTTTTCCCCAAAAATTGAATTTACATCAAGTTTTTTCTCCCCCTTTTGCAAATATACCGTGTATTTTCCCCCCAAAATTAAGGGCTGGGCTGCTTTCCCAACCTGTGAAAAAAAAGCCCTGTTAGTTCTACATAAAATAGATCTATATATATAAGGAATATTTTCTATTAGGGGTTTATTTTATTAAATATACATAAAAATGATATAAGCTAGGAATATTTCTAAGGGTTTTTTTGTAGTAGAGTGAATAAGGAAGAAAAAAACCCAGCTTAATGGTCTGTTGATGTAGGGTTTAAGAAATTATATTTCAAATCTTTCTTGTACAGTACACAGGTTTCCAATTTTGGTACATGAATTACCATTTTCCTTAAGCCTGTTCAATATTCAAACTCTGACACCCCCTCCCCTTTCCCACTCTACTCTGCTTATTCATCATATATTAAACTGCATAAATGCAGCAAAGACCGGGAAGGTACGGGAATTAGTCTGTCCGGAAAAGGGGAGGTAAATAAAAAAAATGTAAACAGAAGTATATTTTTACAGAATCGGTGTGTATAGGTTGTATAAGATATATAGCTACTGTGCAGGAGTAACTGTGAATTTAAGTGCAGCTGTACATAGGTTGATGGAGGATTATTCGATGGAGGATTATTGTTACACTCTGTTTACTACACAGAGGTTTGCCTACATATGCGGTGAAGATTAACAACAACAACAATGGCGGTCTGAGCACAGAATAATTTTTCTGCCTCTTGAAAGTTGATGAGTTTTCGATTAACAAGTGTTTGGAAGGCCATTAAGTTTGACTAAATCAGATTTAACATTTACTTTCTGGTTACTATGCTGGTTATGTTTGGAAGATAAGAAAGTCACAAATCAACCTCAAGATTACTAAATTGTCCTGTGTTCAAAGCACATGAAAACAGGCCTGGTGGTTTCTTTGGGCAAGAAATTCATTGCTTACAACCAAGCTAAAAGCCAAAGGTAAATCAATATAGTATATTAACAGTAGTACAGTAGGGTGTATGTTTCCGTTTACACGCAAACACATGCTCTTTGAAAAAAAACATACACGTTACACACTATACAAACGAATGTAGAGGCACTCTTTACGAAATGAAATACGCAGATGCATGCTAAACGATATACGCTAAACGATATATGCACGCAAAATAGAAAAAAGTTTCTAAACGTTTAAATATCCTTATCATATAAATTTTTAACAATATTGCTAGATTGTTAAGCGATTTGAATAAATGATGGAAGTGGCTAGCCCGTACGGGCCAGTACGGCTAGCCAAAAGTTCTAGCCGTACGTGAGTCACGTACGACTAGCCAGGACACACTGTATTGGCTAGCCGCACGGCACTTTTAAAAAATATATGGAAGGCGAAAGTGCATATGTTAATTATGACTTAAAGCGAGAATTTTAGACAAGAATATTTACTTTTTAGAGATTAATTGACGCGTTGGTGACAGTAAAGAATGTACTTCGTCATCTCAAGACGTCGAGAAAAAAATTAATATTAAAAAGTAATTTAACAGGTTCGTCTTTATGCACATTTCTGAAAAAATACTTTGCTTTGTAAACATATTTTCAAGAAGGGCTAAATCTATAATTGTTTCAGGACTTTACACCTCCTGGATGTTTCGGCCTTAAAACGGTTAGGTCTTTTCTTTTAAATCTGATAGCTATATAAAATAAATACCATGCATTACGGGTTATTATATCATATATGTATAATATAACACACTCGTGCAAACAATTATATTCATGATTGTATTAAAAAGAAGATTTTTCGGTGATAAATACTATGAAATTCCCCTGGGAAAAATTATTATTGATATGATATTTTATTCAAGTTCTGAAAGAATTATCAGCTATAAATCTACATGTATATATTTTTTTCATTTTTTTTTGTTATCAAAAAATTAAATACCATAAAAAGACATTGATTATAAAAATTTTTTTATACAACAGATAAGAACAATTAGAAGAGTGAAAAATAAAATAAAGCTAATTTATTTTAATTATTATAAACACTGGTTTATTAATTAGAACCTTTATTTTATAAGTGTGTTACTCAATATACTAGGTTACAATAACATCAGTGATGTCACAGATGTGTCCACACAAGCCTTATGAAGTCTAATGAATAAGAATATAATACAAAGAATAAACTTTTATATTGGGCCCAAAACTGTAAGTGAGAAAAAAATAAGTAAAATGAAGAAACCTGTCAACCTCATGCACCTCCATAAGTGCCAGGAGGGGAGGAGTGTGGGACTCTAATAATTTGTGAATCATGTGTAAACTGTAAGGTATATGGATTTACCAAAAGAGCGGCGCATCAGAAAATATATTTCATAGCAGTTGAAATTGAAATTTATTGACATTATATGCATTTAATATGTTTTAAAGCAGCACGCCTCCAGATGAGCCAAAATATTTCAAGAAAATGAAAATTGAGAAAAATGTACTAATAATTTAAGAAAGGTAAAAACAATCAAGATCATTGTAGAAGTTAACATGTTATTTGCGATTTAAGACTGATTTAATTTGCAGTATTTTATCACCATATTTCTACTGCGTTACTAACACAGTAAGGGCTTTTTTGCACATTCTGACCTCTTTTTGGTTATTTAAGTGCATGGATTGTAAGTGCCAATTGCAATATGTAAATAACTTTATTTGTTCACATCACAATATCTTACTGTCATATACATTATCAAAATTTTCATGAAATTTAACATGAATCTGGAGGTGTGCTGCTTAATTAATATGCTATATTATTATTAAGCAACATTAAATTTCTATAATACCTTCCTTTTCTGTTACTGTCACAAGTTTTAAAAAAAAGTGAGCTATATTGTATTAGGCTGCTTACTCATCATCTCCCTAAGTAGTGAACAGTTCGGAACCATTACATATTCCCCTGCTTTATTGAAGTTTGTCTTTGAATGGGTACTGTTAACAATGTGAAATAGGACTTGGAGTTTTATACCATCCATCACAGTCCCCTTTGGAATAGGTGATGGTATGAAACTTCAAGGCGAATTTCACATTGTTTTATTGCTTACTGTTGGGAGTCAAATGTCAAAGGGTGAGAAAAATATGCAGCCTGACTGGGACTTGAGCCAGGGACTCCTGGAATACTGTGCCGTAGCTGAAAGGTTACTAAATATCATAAGAGGCCAGATGACGTAAGCGACACATGACGTGCGCGTGTCAAACTGATGATCGCCTCATTAAATTTATGGTATCATTTTCGCACCTCTGCAAGGAAGTTGTGATTGCATTTAACAGATTATTTATGAAGGTATATGCACATCTCCGAATTTCTGAACTAATTGGATACATTTATTAAATTTAATGTCTAAATAGCAAATAAAATAAAAATTATACATTTTTTCCGAGTAATCGAATATCAATTT